>NW_026926605.1:0-28106 GCF_032062105.1 Saccostrea cuccullata | reverse complement strand
TGTATAATTACAATTTTTGAGGTTGAATTTTTGTTAGTAAGATGATACTAAAAAATAATCTACATCATGATGACGTCACAATGCTACTGAAGTCATTATGACATCATCATTCAATAGATTTGTCGCTGGAAATCAAAATTGGTGGCAAAAATTGCATAAAAATTTTCCAGGGTGGATAAAAAATATCCCCCGGGGGTATAGCTTTGCTATGCGTGGACTATCAAAGATAGCTATTTTACCTTCTTAATTTATATAGGAAACATTTTAACAGAAGTATAATAATAGGTATAATGCATATAAGATTTTCATTGATTACAGAGTTAATGTTTCATTTGATTTTAAGAGTAGTATGATAGTGGGTATTGAAGTGTATGATTAAGAAGTATAAGAGGAGTGTTCTGTTAGATATCAGTGGGTTATTTCAGTAAGGATTATATAAACGTTTTGGTATCCTCAATCCTGATCCTATCTCTGAAGATTTAGAGGCCCACGTTTGCTCAGCTAATTTGTACTGTGTAATGGACCTTTGGTCATAATAAAGTAACTAGTATAAATCAAAGAATGACTTGTCAAGTGATCACGGATCATATATTTAACAAAATCCTTACGAGATCCTTGCATGGGTACCAATTGCATTCCTTAATTAACAAACCTATTTCTGTATTCATTTAACAAGTTTGTTCAAAATCATATACGTGAAAAGAAGAAAAACACTTGCTGTGCCCTTCAACTCGACATTTAGATATAATGACGACGTATTGTTAATATACAATGGTTATTTCCATTCTTATGTCGATACGATATATCCTAGTGAGCTTGAAATAAAAGATACCAAAGAATTTAATGGTAATCTTTATAGTAAACGTAATGACTACTTTTCAATTGTAAATTTCCTTTGCTTATGCAGTAATAGATCTTCATCACCTGAAAACAGAGTTTATATCTCTCAGTCCATTCGATATTCAAGAGTATGTTCTACCTTTGAACAATTTCAAAAACGAGGTAAATTATTGACAAACAAGTTGATGAAACAAGAATTTCAAATGTCTCGTTTAAAGTCATCATTTCGTACGTTCTATTGTCGATACAATGACTTTGTCAGCAAATACAATTTATCATTGAGTCAATACTGACTGAAGTTTTACATACTAATTACCAGGCCATTATATAAACACCGAATTGTCGACGGATTTTCCGTTATTTCACAATCATGACGGGTGTGACCGGTCGGCAGGGGATGCTCACTTCCCTCAGACACCTGAGCCCACCTGCTTTTGAGGTCCATGTTTGTTCTGATCCAATTTTGTATTTAAGAGACTTCTGAATTTGAGTACTGTTCGTTTTCCTTAAAAAATTTCATTACAACCAACACTGTTGAATTATTGCATGACAGTATAGCAACCGACAGGAGACAAGCATGAAAAAATATACCCCCAGTCTTATAAATGTTGTCATAACAGATGCTTCGTTCTTGTGGTAATATACAATGACTAATTTACATTCTTCAAAAATTTGCTCCGATTCATTATGCAAATGTCCCTTAAAATAAAACAAAAACATTTCACTATTATTAACAAAAACATCCAATTTGATAAAAATTTATGCAAGTTATTGAAAGCAATGTCATACACTTGATATAAATATTGTCTTTCATGGTACATTATAATTATATAAATAGATAATAACTGGATAAAAAGTAATAATTTTAAAATTATAATTATCATTTTTGTCAATACAATACTATCTAAGATTTTTGCCTTTGAAGGAATCAATTGAGAAAAATCTGCTTATAATGAACAGAATTTTTTCGTTAAGCATACAAGACAGTCAAATATTATTTTTAAAAAAAACCTACACAATTTTTACACGAAATTTCACAGTATTGAATCATTTTTTAAATAACTTTTAAAGTTTTTTTCAAAAGATATTGATTTGAATTTTAAGGACTATGATCCATTTGCTCACGTTTCAAGGGCAGCCATATTGGCGCATTTAGAAATTAAAAAAAAATTGAAAAACTGCAGCAAACCAAAAGAAGCGTTCTTATGACATTGAATATTGATTCAAGTTCTTTAATCAACAGAACTATCGATGTAATGGATAGAAATTCAAATTTGTAGGCCTTAAAACGTGACGGTGACTGAATCAACGTACAGAACAAATAGGGTCCCTTTATGTTGAACAGACTGTCGTTACCTCACAACAATAAAACACATCTTATAGCTGTTTTATTGATTATCAGTTTTGCCTCCCCATCTTTCTTAAGAAATAAAATAAGAGTGTTTCAGTCGTTTTTTTTTTTACCTTTTATTCAACAGATACTTCCTATAAACATTTCAGAAGCCAATGTACGAAGAGGTGAAATAAACTTTTTTGAGTACAAGTAAGTGGAGGCAGTGGTGGACATGTGGCCAACAAGAAGTTTTTTCTCGAAAGTTTGGTATTTGTTTGTGTTCCTTGGACTGATTTCGTTCGTACATATCTACTCGATTCTTAAAGGTATGTCAACTTATGCAGAAAATTATTTCATTTATTTTTTACATTTCACATCCATTGTTTCTTTATATTTTACAAAATGTGAAATTTTTAAGGGCGAAACTTGCTGAAAATTAAACATTATTCATACTTCAAGATATAATTAAACCGTGTATTTTAAAAAAGGATAATAAAGGAATCTAATTATGAAAAGGGTTAGAACTGTTATTTTCATATCATTAAATGTGTATTTCAAGTTTTCAAAACAATAAAGACGTAACAACTTGAAAGAGAAATATTCAATATGGCTAAATTACAAAATTAGTTTAATAAGTGAATTGGTTTGTCTCAAAAGGAGGCAAGTTTAATTTATATATCTATTCGATTGTTTCGTCTATAAGAATTATGAACAGCATTACAAGTCTAAAAATAAAGATATAGAGATTTACCGCCATGCCACTTTTCAACGTAATTTTAATTAAGAAAAAACAATTGATGGAATGAAGGAGCAATTTTTCTTCAGAGTTCATTGAAGAAAAAAAGTTTTCAGCACAAATAAAAAGTGCCATGGTAAATTACAATTCTCCGAATCATGTTGTTTATATGACTATTAACGATTAAAAAGGTATTTATATTGTCAGGTCGAAGATATTTTTGTAAACATGTAAGCTTCTTAAGAACAAATCTTAAAGATTATTCGTAATTTTAGATAAATATTATATCTGAAATAAATACAAGTGTAGTGTACCCACTAGCCAAATACATAAAATCATCATACCCACTAAGATTAGTACAGTAAGATTTTACTAATGTAAACGACCCCCCCCCCCTCCTATGTCTTCATAGCAAATTTTATACAGGAAACATATTGTTTCTCTTTCAGAAGATTTAAAATGTTTTCTTGTATGAAATGTCGAAAAAAGTCTGTTGTATTAAAAAAAAAAAAAGATTCTTAGGCTATGTCATATACATGACATAATATTTCATACTTCTATCATTTCCATATGCTAAAAGCATCTTTTTATGTTAGTGCAGGTTTGTTTTTTACAATTTCCGTAGATTCAAAACATATTCAAAAGAAATCCTATACCTTTGTTAATATTAGACTAGGCCCCAAATTCTATTTTTAAAGTTCTTGAATAAAAAAAAACGTGATGTCGGGTCATGAGCAGTACAAAAGAGCTCGTCTAACATGGCGGAATTGGGTTGTTTAAACTTTACTTTTAGCAAATAAGGAAGTTGAGTAAATTTATAGACGATACATTCAATATAATCAACTTTATAACAACCCTAAAATCAAAGCATTACATAATCTTTGATGTAGGAACGTTTTCACGTCTTTCTGCCTTTAAATGTCAATTGATGGGCATTTTAAAGAATTCAGCTTAATAATATCAATACAGCCGCTTTTTGTTATTACTCTGAGAGAAAGTGAAACCAGATATATTAATACCTCATTTCATTTTGAAGCATATCAGTTTTCCTTTTAAGTGCTAAACTATGATTGAAAATTTTTATTATTGAGGGTTTTTTTCTATGAAGAAGCACTTCGATACAAAAACGAACTTTCTTTTTCATCACTTTTAAAAGCAATTAGTTTAACATTGCATAGACTCTGAGTGAGTCCTTACTACAATTAGTTTTACAGCACGTTCTGTCTTTGAAATACAAATCATTCATTAATCTATTATACTAGTAACTTTTGAATTTTTCTACTATTATTACAATCGCAAATTCCTTAAAGGACATTTACATATTCAATATACAATTATGTCAAAGTCATTTTTGATAAATTAAGACTAACTAGCATTAAAAATATCTTTCTCTTTGTTTTGTTACTTTATATAAAGATAGGACATTCCTGCAAATTACACAATTTAAATCACAGTTTAAATCAATCGCCTTTCATAGATTTTTCGAGATTTAAAAACAATAATCGATTTATCTCAAACACAGTTTAAAGTCAATTTAACTAAAGACACGTGGGGGTATTTAGGTTCAAATTTGATTTGAACGTAAATAGCAAATATCATGTAAAACTACACTTAATCTAACTTGTATTTTCACTTTTTCGGCTCAGATACGCCCTATATAGCTTTAATTGAACACTGTTTATAAAGAGATATAACTTTTTATCTACTTTGAAATTAGATTTGAGAATTTCTAAGAATAAGTCGTGTTTCTTGTGCTATACATGTACACGTATGTCATCTCTATAATGCAAAATATAATATTTATCAATACTCTTCAACCATCATCAAGAATAATTAATGTTTAAATATTATTGTTTTAAATAGGATACATAAGTCATAATTTTTAATTAGTTAATACAAATAATACTACAAATAATACTAACACATATATATCACATTCATAAAGAATATTGATTACTATGACTAGTATCGATCGCTTGACAAATGAAAATTTACTATCTATTTTTCTTACTGGCTTGGATCCTATGAGACCGGACCTTGTTCGCGCGTCCTACCGATCACATTGCGATTAACCTACAGACTGACCTATTAATGGTATAAGAAGAAAAGAAACTTAATTACAATATATGTATTGTAAGTAATCATATGCATTGTATGTAATCATTTGTATTGCATTTAATCACATGTATTGTATGTATTCACCTGTAATGTTTGTCGCATGTTTTACATTTGTAATCACATGTATTGTATGTAATCATATGTATCGTATGTAATCAAATGTATTGCATGTAATCAAATGTATTGCATGTAATCACATGAATTGCATGTAATCATTTGTATAGTATGTAATCACATGTATAATGTTCATCACTTGCATTGCATGTAACATCATGTATTGCACGAAATCACATGTATGTAAGATTACTTGTATATTATCTTATCATATGTATATACATTATGATTGTAATCATTTGTATTATATATAATCACATGTATTGAATGTTATCACATGTATGATATCAGTTACTGGATCTGGAGAGCTCTCAGAGAAAAAATGTAAAAAGTTCTGCAAAGAACATATATATGTACGAATTATCTTTCCTCGTTCATGTTATATAATGTTTATGGTCCCAATCGGCAATCCTTGGCTGACTCCATACGCTCCATACCTGCCATTACGAGCAGGCCGAGGAGTTCTTTCTACTCGTTTACTCGTTTTCTAACTGTTTAGAAAGAATACACTCTTAAATTAATCTAATTCCTGTAAGATAGAAATCAGATTGTACAATCAGAAATGTAAATAAAAACGTATACAATGTTATATAAATACATCTATCTATAAACTACTATTTTTATGCGTAGGAAACGCAGTAACGGATGGCGCCAAATGGAGCAGACCATTTAGAAGAGGGAAACACGTGTTCGAAATAGTTTTCCCGCGTCAGATGCGTGGAAAACACGCATCGGTGGGCATAGGTCTTAAAAAGGCAGCTGTTGTCAGTGAATCAAACCAAACGCTTGTAGGATCTGATGAACATTCTTGGGGTGTGGATCTAGTGACTAAGGAGGTGTGCCATAATAAGAGAAGATTGGGGAGATTCCCGGGTGTGTTGACGAGTTTTCCGGACAGGTTTTACATGTATATTGATATGGACATAGGTAGCTTACTGTTTGGTCAGGAAGACAGGTTCTTTGGTGCCGCACTGACAGACGAACAGTTAATTGGGAGTGTTGTTTACCCTATGGTGTCCGCTACTCAGACTGGGGCCGCCATCACCGTAGTTTACAGAGGAAAAGGTATGAGGATAATGTATTACATGGAATGATAGAATGGTGTTAACGCTGGCTAGTTCTTCAATGTGACTAAGATGTTAATATAAGCAGCTGTGATTGTTGGCGTAATCTTGTACGTTGATGTTGAAATCTTCTATAAATGAAGGCTGTTCAAAATATATTGTATACTTTAATTACTGAACATATTACATTTTTTGTAATTTTTTTAATAGGTAAACCGATTGAAGGACCGTTAAGGAAAAAGCGGAAGTAGACGCTAACAGAGCTTATCTAACTCAGGGAGGGCGAGTCTCAAATTATTTTACGCAGATAAATATTTTTATCAAATTACCCGGTATTTTTTTCTTTGAGAATTTTTCTAACATTCTTTGTGTCGAAAGAGTATTTCATTGTCTCTAGATCTGGTAGTAACCCGGCTCGGAATAAAAAAAATATATTTATTCAGAAACAAAAAAAAAACATGTGCACACAAAAAGTGAAGATGAATTGTCGCAGACAAACACAAATGCATACATACAAACACACAGACAAAGTGATCTGGTTGAGTTGGAAATTACCCATTTGAAACTTCAAACTCACCATACTTTATATATTATATCTGTTTATATTATAATTAAAGTTACTTTATGAATGACTGTGTTTTTATTTATTTTTTTTAAATACAAGTATGACATATTTTGTTCTTTGAATGGTTTTTATTTTTCGAGACACCGACGAAATTAAAAGAAAAATAAGTTACCTGTGACTGTCCATTAACTTATATCAAGGCCAGAGGTAAGCTACTATAACCAGAAATCTCTGATGAGACTGAAGCTCTACTGGTCTGTACGTATAACAAAGGAAAAGAAGCAATCGGATTTGAAACTGTCGAACAGGCAGCGATAAATAGAATTATGTATCGTAATGTAGTCTACTTGTTGAAATCAGACAAAACTGTAGGAGGAGTTGCGTTTTTCTATTTTTAGTAACCATGTCATCACCTCTTTTCCAAATCAAAAGCTGATGCACTAATTTATGTATCTTAGTGTAGTCTACTTGTGTGAACACAGGTACGTAGCAACGGGGGGGGGGGGGGGCTGCCCCCTTTTTCCCCCAACATTAATTTTATTATTGGAAATGTTCAGTGAAAGACTGGTTGCCCCCCCCCCCCACTTTATACTACAATTGATATAAGGGAAATGTAGTGTTGAATACAAAAAAAATTGGTACTGAAAGAAGTTGGCATTGAAAAAAGTTGGTCTCTAACCCCACCCCCCCCCCCCCCCCCCCCCGAAATAGATTTTGAGTTTGGGCAATTTCCTTTTTTTCTGCTTGTCAACTTTTTCAAGAAAGTTAAAAAAAAGTTTTATTTTATCTGGCTGCCCCCCCCCCCCCACTTTCAAAAACGATGATACGTGGCTGGCCAGGTTATATTGAAGTTAGACCAAAACTATGGGAGGAGTGGTGTTTTTAAAGGAATTTCACAGAAATATCTAATTTTAGTAACCATGGCAACACTGTTCAAGGAAATCAAAAACTGATGCACTAATTTATGTATCTTAGTGTAGTCTACTAGTGTGCAAAGTTATATTGAAATCAGACCAAAACTGTCTGAAGTAGCGTGTTGATTAATTGTTTACAGACAGACGTACAATCAGACAACTAGACTGACTGACGGACGACGGACACCTTACCATCGCATAAGCTCTTCTGGTCTCTGTCCAGTAGAGCTAAAAACACACACACAATAAACAGAATGATAGATATTTTAAACAATGATTTCAACATGTTTCACTAATAATGAAATAAATAAAATTCAAAAAATAAACTGAAACTTTGTTACTGTTAAAAAGTCGGTTTCTGTAAAACCCATTCATTTTTGGCCTTAGAATATCGACGTGGTACGAAGCACGTGCGTTTAAAAGTGCAGTCAGTTTCAATGTTACGGTCATTTGCTTGATTTAGGTTTGGAAAGGCAACTAAAAAAATATCTTGTATTCAATTTTAAAACTCTAGTGAAGTTTAGTCCTACTTTAAGGATGGATCAAATAATTCACTACACGTGTGAGTCGTATGCACGCTACATTTGACTATAATGTTAAACACGTTATTAGATACCCATTTTTTAATACAAATACAGTACACGTGTGCATTTCAGAGCAGACTTAAATATTTAACTTAAATATTTAAAAAGGAATATCATGTTTGGCTTTTTTTTTGGTTTTTATTAAATAAACAGTCCAAGAAATGAATGAATTATAATTATGTTAAGCATGATATAAACTTTTAGTTTGGTTCGTTTTTTAACGTTTTTTTTATCGGGCTGGCGATGATAAACATAGAACTTTTTCTCCGTAGCCTTATTTAGAACTGTTTGTTGCTATCGGACAAACATTTGCATTAACACACAGATAATTCCGGCTTGAATTTTTGGATACCCGAATCTTGACAACAAGTCAAATTCATCCAACTTTAATAAAGATGTTAATGCATTTGACCTAGCATTTAAATTTTTGCTAAATTTACTCAAACTTTAAATTCTTTTTGGAGATTTGGACATGCTTTTTTGTCTCATACACTATTCAGGGATAAATATTTTACTTAGCAGGCACGTAGCTTGGTAGGAGGTAGGTTGGGGGAGGGTCTTCTCCCAATTTTCTTTCAAAAATAACTTTACTATTGAAAATGTTCATTGCATGAAATGACCCCCGCCCTTTTTTGGTATACATGTACTACAGTCAAAGAAGGGTAATGTAGTAGATCACGTTTGTTTGTTTGTTTGATTGATGTTTCCTCTCGAGAATTTTTCACTCATATGGAGACGCCACCAATTGCCGTTGGATAGCTGCAAATTTTGTCCTATACTCGGCACTCAGGGTCAATTGAGCAAGGAGTGATCTTTTTCGTGCCAGCACCTATTGCGACGATGAGACCACGAATAATACAATGCCATCCGAAGGACGGGTCTCCACGTCCCACAGTGGTATTCGACGTGGAGATTTACTCCTTACTCCGCGACTCTAGAGCAGACGCTTTTAACCACTGCATCAGGCGGGCGACTATGTATTTTTTTTAAAGGCACTGAAAAAAAAAATCGATCTCTACCTCCACCCCCTGCCCCCTCCCCAACGGAAAAGGAATTATTATTTTGTTTTTTTTCTTTTTTGTTTTTTTTAATGTCAAGTTTGTTAATTAATGTAAGTTTATTTTTTCTGGCTGCTCCCCTTTAAAAAATGCTACGTCCCTGCTAAGGTATTTTTATTATGTTATACTGAATGTTTTATACAAATACATATAACGGTGAACCGTGTGTGCATAAATTCTGCGCAGTCGCTATTTTTTGGAATATCACCCGTCGTCAAGCACTGTTGACTGTTGCTACGCTGGAGGGCGTGGCTTCATTATTCAGCAGGTAATAGTGTTTTTTAACAAATGTTTCTCGACCAATCAGATTCAAGTAATTTACATGAAAGTATAATATTGCGAATTATTCTGTCTTCGAATTTCCATTCGTAAGGCTAAGCTGACAATAATTTGTAATAGTACTTAAAGTCTTGATTATCGTTCTTCCTCAGCCCAAGTTTATTCGACTAGGCCGACCAAGTGAAATTTCCATCCCTGAGTCTTATTGATGAAAGAAAATATTATATCAGAAACACAAAATGTTATTAAACGTTGTCATCTGAAATTAAGCAGTATCAGAAGCGAAAAAACGTCAATGGGTATGGCAGTTTCATGTAATGCAGCAGGATGCAACCTTAGAGATATAAAAATCGAAACAGAGTGCAAGATTGAGATCCATTACATTTATTTGAAAAGAGACAATATGACACACTAAAAGTATTCTATGTGTACATGTATATACAAAATAAGTACAAAGCTTTATATAAAAAATCATTTATGAAATCTTTTTTTTTTGGGGGGGGGGGGGGGATTCTTACGAACGCAAAATAGGTTTCATTAATTAGAGCATTTAGGTCTTTAAAACGTTGACTATCTCGTTAAATCGAGATATCACTGGCGTAAAGTTCGATAGGCTTATTTACAATTAAAGTAGAACATAATTTTATATTTAACATTAGTCGCTTGCTGGAACCTAAGTGATAAAAAGTCAAGACTCAATGAGGAACGGAAACATTAAATAAGGCCATTTTTTAAATTTAAACTTCCTTGTACTTATAGCTCAATTGGCTCACATGTCAGCACATTAAAGTGAAAGTTGCACTGCACCCTTCAAATGAGACTTTAAAAACCGAGGCCCAGGTTATAACTTATAGGCGTCGACACGATAAAGGACCTTCCCTGTTCAAAGGCTCTGGATGCCGAGTAAAGGTCTAGTTTTGAAGGCCTTCACCAGCATATGGTGATATCGTCTCTATATGAGTAAAAATTCCCGAAAGTGACATAATTCAACATACATGACATAGAAATCGATCCTCTACATAACCACGAAGCCCGCTTTTACCCACAGACCTTTAGATCACTTAGAAAAAAAATGAGGTGTATTTTTTTTTTACACACACAATTCTTTAAAGCGATCCAAAGGGCTGTGCTTTTAGAAAACAAGGCAAACAGTATCTTTTGGTAAAGAGAATAAGAATAAATTCAAATGTAGGACCATAAAGCCTTTTCATAATATTTCTAAATCATGAAATGTAAACAGATTAGGGCTCCGATTAATTAAATAATCACGCTATGCATGTACAATCTTACGTTGTAGTCAAAATTGTTTTTTGACCTGTCAGTAAGGGATGCTTACTTCCCCTATGTACGCGATAGAAACGGTACCTCTGGAAGTCCGTTTTATGCCCTGTTCCTAGATTTATGTTGTTTGTCGATTTTTTAAATCGATCATTTCAATCATTGACACTTGGGTTAATGTCTTAATTTGGGAATCAATTTTACATCGTATATACGAGGAGACTCACTAATACACAGTATGAACGATGTACCCTCTCAATACATAAGGTACTAAAAATGCACATTGTTTTGTTCCATTGAATTAAAACAGTTATCAAATTAATTGCTATCAAATGAACGTTTGAAAATTGTACATGAAGTGAACATTTGAGAATAGACAAAATTAGACAGTACAAATATAAACATTTTTCATGTTGTCGGACGTATGACAGTAACTGGCCTTTCCGACAAACCATTATACTGTGAAAACTCGTGGTACCTGAAGCTGTCATACGTCTGATCAAGAATTCAATGCTGAAACAGAGTATTCATAAATTTAAGTTTTTGAAGCAATACCAACCAGCCGTCCAACTATGACTGCACTGCCATCTTACGCCGCCCAGGAAGGCGAAATGATTACGCTTCAGTGCACAGTGTATGTAAGCCCATCTGACTCGGACCCGATCACGTGGTTTTGGACTTGTGATGACAAAGATTTTAAATCCAATTCAACCTCCAACGGTGATACAAGCACAGTGACCTTCAAAGCAGATAGGAAATTAAATAAGAAACTTTGCTTTTGTCGAGCAACAGCAAATTCATCAGGGATAATCTACAATTCAACGTCCACATATAAAAACATAGAGGTTTACTGTAAGTTCGTTTTCTTTCCTTTTCTCTATTCCCATGGTGTTTTTCATTAATATGCCTGCTTTCAGAGATCGGCTTTGGCTAATCGTTATTGGTACATCCAGCAACAGTAATCATGTTAAGACTGACTTCTATTTGACTATGCACTGACAGGTCCTTGTAAATTTAATATGATCGTCACATGTATGTACAATGGAGTTTCTTTTAGATATATTTACTTAAATTGTATAAATGCATAACATATTATATTACGTCCCAACTGAAAATTATAATGTTGTGATTTTCTTACAGATCCACCATTGACTTCACCAAAATTGAATGCTTATCAAATAGAAAAAGCAACTGGAGACGATATAACTCTTCAGTGCTTGATTGACTCGCTTGGTAACCCTCCTGTACGTTGGTCCTGGAAATGTGGAACTCAAACAATTAACTCAAGAATTACTAACATTGGCCTGGCTTCAAAGGTTGTTTTCGAAGCTGATCCAAATCTGAATGGCAAGTCTTGTTATTGCCAGGTTGATGCTCCTTCACGATACGATTTTAAGGCATCGTCTAGTGCTGCAGACGTCAGTGTTTTTTGTGAGTTACAATATCATGATACACTTAAATAGTTACAATTTATTCCATTCTTAGTATTGAATTTTAAATTAATGTTCATATACATGGCATTGTAACATTTTTTCTGTAAGTTTATCTACACAATGCGTCATTTTACAGACGATTTTGCATGTTCCGAAATCATTATGTTTTCCAAATGATGACCATGTTATCATGGTGTTATTTCTTTTCTAAATACTGTAGACGTACTTTTTTCCACGGGGTCATAATTCCGCGGAATCTCAATTTCTGTTTAATCCGCGGGTAGAAAATTACGCGGATTTTCTAGATTGTCACTATATATGCCTTGCATTTATTTTAAATACGCTTGGACAAATTTCCGCGGAAAATTTGTGACCGTGTACATAGCGCAAATTAATACCACGCGGAAAAAAGTACTTCTACAGTAGTCAAAATAAAAGTTGTTTAGATGCTTTTATAAAAAAATCAAGACAGCCTAATTTTCAATATTTAATGATTAATATCGTAATTTCTTCAGATTATCCGTCAGACTTTCCTCGTATCAGCACAAGGACAGTTAGGGTTAATGTGGGTTCTCCAGTTATACTTCATTGTTCATTGTCGTCTGCTGGTAATCCACAGATCACGTGGTCATGGTATTGCAATGATGTCATAATGCGAGAAGATGTCCGAGATAGGGACACATCGACAGAGTTGTCATTTATAGCAAAACTGACCGACGACAAAACTGACTGTTATTGTAGGGGGAGGAGTAGTCATCCTCTGATTAAAGGATCCTATGACCAAAAATCATCGAGCTCATACATAAAGATAATCGGTTGGATTTATATACTTATCATTTACATACATATTTATATTTTCAGGCACTAAAAGAACTTAATCACTAAAGCACAAAGCAATAACATTTTAATCTCCCTCTCCTTAATATTATCTTGATTTAATATTTACAACCAATTAGAGAAAAAAATACGTTATAACTAAATACCAATGTGAGCATAACTTGTTAATGTTAATGAATTGTTTTAACTCACCTAAAACGTCAGCTCAAATGTGCATTTCATAATTTCCATCCGCCTGTATGTCTATATGCCTGGTGTCAATATTAAATTTGTTTACTCCATAATTATTCGAATAAATTCAACAAACCTTTTTCTAAATTGCCTTTAAAATTTTTAGATTATTTAAACGGTCATTTACTTACCTCGTGTGCATAACACTTTTAAGACATTTGTATCGTTTTAGAGTACCAAATGAATGCAGAAATTTTTAAAGAATCTGGAAGCAAGGGAATTTCTCCCGCGGCATTTGGAGCAACCTTGACCATCCTGTTGATTGCTCTAATTTCCTGCACTATTATCATCATTATTCAGCACAGAAGGATTCCGAAAGAGTCCTCATTGATCACATGGTTTCTTGTCAAAATAGGTTTGATATACATGAATGAATTATTATTGTTTTATATAAGATTTTTATGTTTTTGATAGAACGCGTTTAAAACATGTTAGCTTCATTTTCTTGAAGCGATATGCAGTTGTTTTTCTCTTTCCGTTATATACTTTTCATCGAAGAACATTTATTTCAGGTAAAGCCAGGAAAAGGTATATCATAATTTTATTCTTATACTCCAAACATGTAACAATAGGTGCTAAATATTAAGAAAATAAAATAATAAGCCCCTCTGCTGTGTCACTAAAACTTTTGGTTCATTTCATGTTTAACCATTAAAGAAAATCAAAGAGTTTTCCGGATGTTCAAGAGGAAATTCCAGAAGAACACAGTTACGAAACCCTGAAAACAGGATATCAAATTAACCCTTTTTGTTCCTATTTGCAATTTTCCTCACCTCATCTTTATTTTCTCTTTATATTATGTTGACATTTAACTCCATGTATGATCAGCCACCAAAAATGATTGTAGCAACATGGTGGTTATTTATTTACTATTTATTCATTTTTAGAAAATATTTAGTATGTGTACTACGCATGTCTACACGATCATACAGAGGCTTGTTTTCTTATTAGAACAGAGATTTGGAGGCTGGAAGCACTAGGTGAAACAATAAGAATTATAAAAATTCTTAGCACCAATGACTGATAAATAATAGTTAAATTTATTGAGATATATATGCAAATAAAAACAGCCGTATTAGTTTTCTATTTGAATTTTTAACTGACTATAGACGATGGCGGTCAACTTCAACTAAATACTACGACAAACAAGATGACTTCAGCTTTTCAATCAAAAACGATTCTTATTCATGTAGGTACATTCCGCTTTCATCTGCATACTGTGTACGTCTCATATTTCATTTGATACTTAAGAGCATGATCAATTTTTAAACCGAGACAGGCTTCTGACAGGTAAGGTGATGTTACAGGGATTTCAACAAACTCGTGTTCAGTCAGTATTTCGTGAATTCTATGGTCGTTATAATGACTTTGATAACAAATCTTACTGGATGGTTTTTTGCCTGACCTGTTTCATACAAATCATTATGCCGTTGTTTTGTGTATAGAATTTGACTACGGAATGTTTAATCTACCTGATCAATATATGAGTACTCAGAGGCCGCCGTGAGGGTAAACAGGGGATACTTACCACTTAAGGCACCTGATCCCACCTCTGGAATTTCTAGCGGTCCGTGTTTTACGTCCTATGCCTAATTGATGTGTGTGTGTGTTGTTTGAGGATTTTTATGAGATGGATCACTGTTTGCTATCTTCACCTTGTCATTTAATTTATTATCATTTTATCAGATTTATGACAAACAATACAGAAATAAGATAATGGGAACAATGTGTTGATCAAATTCCAGAATTTAGTCGCCTGTGGATGATTCCATATTGATACAACTATCAAAATTTAAGTTCTTACTATTATATTTTGTGTTTATATTTTCAAGGTCATGAATATAATGGGAAAAAATTATCCATTGAAAATTTATATATACAAATTATATTGTTCCCGTTGAAAAAATTCATGATCAATCCCACATGTATGTTTTCTATTTCCTTGTATTAATTTCAAAGACAATGAAAGTATATATTGCACATTTGCTTTATATCAAATCTCGAAGAAATAAATGTATTTACTGTGTATAAAAGAACAACATAAATTATTTAATTATAATGGTTTGTATAAAATAGTACTAGTATATAAAAAGTATATTGATTGTATATATAATTCTAATAAAACTGTAAAGATATGTCGATCATCTGGCGTTGGTGCCTGAATAATCTTTGTTTCAGTGGACAAATAATTTTCTCTTTGAGTAGTCTTTAATACTGAGGAGCTTAAATTGTTTACAAGGACTCCTGTAGATGGGAATAAGCATCAACGTAGTGAAAAAAATGAACACAGTGGACATCACCGAGTCTGCCGTACCTGCTTCATATCTGGATATTTTACTGGCTTAAGACGATAAAGAATCAACTTGTACAGTAACCAAAGTGGAACAAGAAGACTAGTAAGTATCACTGAAAAAGACTCAAAGTAAATCAAACAATACAAAATAGGAGCAGAGCAAACGCGGACCCACAAAACATCAGAGGTGGGATCAGGATAACCAAATTAAACCCCTGATATGCTCAGCTGGCAAAGACCTTAGCATTATTCAAATTTGAGTATTTCTGGGTTTTTTGTTAAAATTCCTCTTGGTATATTATAAGTAAAATATAGAGCTAGTATCAATTGGAAATAATTTTTACAAGCTCAGAAAGCAGTTAATTGCCACAAAATCATTTTCCGTGCCGAAAGCACGATCTAATTAAAAAAGAAAACTGATATATCTTTGATTTATCTGGAATGCAAGTACACATAATCGACATTTCAAAGAATAAAAACAAACATAAACGCGTATAAATTATTACATACTAACTATAGTATAATAAAATATATGTACATAAAAAGCTTGAATGTATTGGTTATATAAATAATCCTATAAGAAAGTAGTGTAAATATTTAGGAGGCAATGTCTTAAAAAGTACTGGTTCCAGTGGATTAGGGCACCTGTCTAAGTAGAGATTCTTCATCCGTGTCAGTTCCAATGAATGCTGAGAACACTGAAGGATTCCTGCAGTTTAGAACAGGCCTTGATATTATCGGTCTGTGAGACGACAAGAAGGTCCCGAAAACTATAAGATTTATCGATGCGCTTCACTTTTCTGTAAATCTACAAAAATATTTACATTTTGGTAATTATCTTACATAAAAATCATTAATACAAAGCCAATTAAATCTTGATTTAGTAAGCCATTTCTTTGGTGAAGAATAAAACTACTTATACAGTCGCACGTCATTTGAGTATGAGAAAAATGATATAATAGTGATAGACCAAATATGATATAGGCTAAAACTTTCAAAGTTCCTTTATGTTATCCATGCCTTCAATCTCACGACTGAGTAAAGTCCAACAATCGCCCAACCATGACACCAGAGTCTATTACACTTGGTTACAAAAACAGTTCCAAAGAAAAATGATAAATGAAGAAACAGAAAATTATATATTTTGAAGTTAATATGAATTCTTTCACTCACAAAAAAACTTTTTTGATACTTTTACTCATGCTCTGTGCTCTTAAAAAATGCATGGATAAAGCCCTGTTCCACTCTTGAAAAAAAAATTGCATATCCAACTAGTCTTGTAAAGTATTGAATATCCATAAAAGTTTATTTTTTAAATCCCAGATTTATTTCAAATTCATTTTTGCAGGGAACACTTTCAGTATATAATTGAGGCCTTTCTTTGGTGAAGAATAAAACTACATAAACAGTCGTTTGAGTATAAGAGATAGAAAAAATATGAGATAGGCTAAAACTTTCAAAGTTCCTTTTCTTTATGATATCCATGCCTTCAATCTGACGACTGAGTAAATCTGAAGTCCAACAACCATTCAACTATGACACCAGAGTCTATTACACTAGGTTACAAAAACAGTACCAAAGGAAAATGATAAATGAAGAAACAGAAAATTATATATTTTGAAGTTAAAATGATTTTTTTTCACTCGCGAGAAATTTTTTTTTATACTTTTACTCATGCTCTGTGCTCTTAAAAATGCATGGAAAAAGGCCTGTCCCACTCTTGAGAAAAATTGCACATCCAAATAGTGCTGTAAAGTATTGAATATCCTTTATTTTTTAAATCCCAGATTTATTTCAAATTGATTTTTGCAGGGAACACTCTCAGTATATAATTGAGGCCTTTCAACTAATTTTTCAAGTTGCACATATGATAAAAATATGGCATAGATAGGTTTATAGGTACATGAAAATATCAAAAAGATAATAACTTATTCATACTTTTTATTAAATCATTAAAAAATTTAATATTTTATAATTGACTTTTACGATGTTGTGTTTTAAGGACAGGTTACTCAGGTGTGAAAAATGAACAAACCAAGTGTCAAATTATGAGTTATCGTTTATAGGAATGAGATATAGGCTGCTTCGGCATTGGTGTTGTTATGCACACAAAAGGGTTCCTTACATTGTTTTGCACACAAAAGTGTTGACCAAAAGAAGTAGAATGCCTTCACTCTACCTGAAATAACAGGGTCGAATGAATGGAGAACAGACTATATTCAATATTTTTAACTCTCTTTGACGACTGTTTTGAAGTAGAAAATATAATGTCATGTTTTTTGAGTTCGTGCTTTTTCGCTTCCTATATAAAAAACATATTTTTACAAGTAAATGCAACAATTGATTATCTTATTTGTGTTACTAAGCACGAAGGGGAACGATCGAGTATAAAAATTTAATCAGGTTAGAACTAAGAAGGGGGGTAGATTTCTCTTTTTATTTTAATTTAAAATATTAAATTTATGTTGTTAAACGGTGTCCACAAATACACAGTAAATAAGTTTCTATTTTTTTATTATTCGTATTTCTCAATTTATCATGTTCAAATAACGTGTATTTTTTTATTAGGGCACATTAATGGGGGGGGGGGGGGGGGGGGGAAATGGTGACTTCTATTGCCTCAGATCTTTCACTTTTCATACCCATTTCATACATATTCTTGTTTACCAGGGCGGGTCCATAGTAAGTTTTTTTCTTGTTTTAGTATATACATTTTTTTAAACCCGGTAAAATTAGGGGGGGGGGGGGGACCCCCCCCTACATCCGCGCATGTGTCAACCAGTCTGCAGGTTCCCTCTGTCACAGAATTTAAACTTGATAATAACTATTGAATGAGTTGAATTAGGACTTTCATATTTCACATGTGCATTACTTGTCACATGTGATTTTCAAATAAACTGTGATTTTTAACCCCGTGACCTTGATCTTGGAGCTTGACCTACTTAAAAAATAACATTACTTTAAATTGACCATAACTATTGAAAGCTTTCATTTTATAAACATGTAATGTATTACCCGTGTCAACGCCTTTGAAAATTCATTATGATTTTTGACCCTTTGACCTTGAAGTTTAACCGGCTTTTCCAAAATTTAAACATTGCCTAAAATTGACCATGACTTTTGATAAAGAAAGGATAACGCTTTCATACCTAGATTTACACGAATACGATTAGCTTTGACTAGGCCTATCGAAAAAAGTATAGCTTAAGAATTCGTCAATACGGTAGCACACAAATTGGCTTTGCTTTTCACCAGCGTGTGTCATGGTGTGACGTAAGGTCATTTTAACAAGGTCAAGGTTGCAAACATTCCTTTACTATCTTTTTTAATAGTAAAACATAAATAAAATGAGATCTACCCTTAAAAGATTGCTTTTACTTTGAACGTGGCATGACCTTGACCCAAGGTCATTTCTCCCGTCCGCAGCTCCACGAAGACCTACTGTTGCTTTGCAACGAGCTCGGCTCTAGTTTAATCTATAATTTATGTTCAGCAATTATTGAACAAAATCACCCCTTTTTTTCACATTTGCAATTTTCCTCACTCATCTTTAATTTCTCTTTATATTATGTTGACATTTAACTCCATGTATGATCGGCCACAAAGAAATGATTGTAGCAACACGGTGGTTATTTATTTATTTATTTATTTTTAGAAAATATTTAGTAGATGTACTACGTATGTCTACACAATCATACAGAGGCCTGTTCTCTTATTATTAGAACAGAGATTTTAAGGCTGAAAGCACTAGGTGAAACAATAAGAATTATAAAATTTCTAAGCACCAATGACTGATAAATAATAGTTAAATTTACCCATATATATACGGTATACGAATAAAAACAGAAAATTTTTTCCAAGGTGATTCAATGGGTGTGACAGTAACTCAGACCTATGACTTACTCCTAGACGGCCTTATTTATTTGTAAATTTCCTTTTGTTTTTTCACACAATTTTTACTAAAATTATATATTAAAATTCAAGATTATTCTCAACTTCCTCTTTAATATATTAAAATTCAAGGTTATCTCAATTTCTCTCTTATTTGTTTCATTTAAAACAACCTGTTTTCTACTATGTCTATAGATATTATAAATAATGACTCTAATAGGGCTCTGTAAATCCTCGGAGTACTGTTACGTCATGCCGTAAAAAATGACGTCATATCAACAGAGAAGACGCTGTCAAATCTCCATGATGAAAATCAACAGAAAAGATTTAAGGTAAGTTCCTTATCTAAGATAATAAGATTAGTGTTAGATATATTTCTAAACTTATATGATTGCGCCCATGTAAGAGGGTCCTTATGGCAATTTTTCACTTCGCTAGCCAAGGGTTTCTGATACGCTACTCTCCTCATAAACCCTTGGCCTACGGTGTTCATAGAAATCGGGATTTTTTTCCAGAATTCTAATTGGATTTCAGTACACCCAGGTCGACCAATCAGCAATTGTTTTTTGTAAATGACGATATTTGCGTTCATAATCTTCACTCTTTAATCTGGGTAATGAAAAACGCAAGTAAAAAGACCCGTAAAAACATTCAATTCTATGAATAGCCATGGTGTCATGTAAATCTTCTAAATATGTGTTTAAAAATCTATATTGAAGCTTCATATTTGTTCTATAAATAATGAATAAACATAACTCAATTACTTCTTAATTATTCTTGAAAAAACTTTGTTTTAAATTTTTTTTAAACACGTGTCTTTATTTCTGGCGATGACGCAATCTGGGGTACCTGATAGATTCGAATCACGTGACGGAAAACAATCCCGTTTTTTGACTTCACCGTATGCCAAGGGTTTATGAGGAGAGGACTATCAGAAACCCTCGGCTAGCGAAGATGGCAATTTTTATGCTTTTGAGTTTTTCACGGATTCTGATAGAGTTAGCTTAGAAGTTGTAAAATATAATTTTTATGGTCCTACGTCTACTCTAAGTAGGTTTTTTCTTCATTTTTATCAAATATACTTTAACAGGTTAATAATGACGTCATGTTTTTCAACAACGTCAAACGTTTTCAGAGTGAACGTTAAATGATTTTTTTTTAATTTTACTACGGTGATTAATAGTTGTATAATATTTAATATTTTTCCATGCACATTACTTTCATCTCATTGTCTCTTTTAATTATTAATAATTAATTAATAGTTATATATATTATGGGTTCATCAGTGGTGTATAGTATTATGAGTGAGTGTTTTACATTTCACTTTTCTATGACACCAAGGGGAGACAGCGGGCAACATCTATTCATTTTTTTTAAACAATTATTTTCTCAAACAAAATATTTACTGGTAATATGAAAGAGTATTTGATAAGCCTGTAGAATTCATTTGAATTATATATGTGTGAAAATTAAAATTATTTTTTTTTAAATTACAACATTACGCTACCTAAATACTACTGCGAAGTGAAAATTTATTTGATTGTTCTATCTTTCTAAATTTTATATAAAGACAGAAAAATTGTGAAGTGTGGTACATGAAACATGTAATTACGATACACAATAGACATTAAATAAAAAGGAAATACGGTTGATTCACTGCATCTATAAGGTTGTCTGTCTGCATTGGGTCAATAATGACACTGCTTTCTTGAAAATATAAAGGATACACGAAATATTTTTTCAGTCTAGCAGTAAAAATATTTTAATATTAACCAATCAAAAGGGGGAAATTTTACAAACAAATGAATGAGTTAAAACCGAAATTATTTACACAAAAGATAAACCCAGGATTAACATTTGGGATTATGTGTATTTTGGGTTTAAAGGGGGGGGGGGTAAAAAAAAATCTAAATGGCGGAAACTTACAATTCTTGTGAACACGAGTTAAAATAAAAAAAAAAAATGTTTGTTTATTTTTACTTAAAAATTTTAGGTGCACTCATACCATTAACCCTACAACTTGCAGATTCACTTTTTTTTTTACGTTTGAAATAATTCCTATTATTCTTCATTTTATATTTGTACCTTTAATTCTGAGCATTGCAATTTTCAAAATCGCACAGCGATCATAAACAATATGAGCCTGGAACTGAATTGCTATGAATTCAGTATTGTTAATCATGTATATAATGATACTTTAGAATAACAAAATCTGGGTTTATTTTATGAAATGGATGGTTTTAGAAGACACCCATAGAATTAAATTAAAAGGGTTTTTATGTACATGTATAGCTTTTGTTGGGGGGGTGGGTTAAAATTTAAAAACATGTAATTGTTTATGCTTAAATATACAGTCAGTTAATATGACTGTTTTGTATGATATACTTCCTGACAATTGTCTGTGAACTGGCTGACTTCAAATGTCAGATTTTTGTAAACATCTTAGAAAAATCATATTATTTATGACCTAATTAAAAAAATCGCCTTCATTCTAATGTTGTTTTCTAATTTTATACTATAAAGTGAGTTTTAAAGAGTATGAATTCAATTGTGGCCCCGTGCCCAGGGACGTAACAAAAGGGGGGCCTGGCCCTTCACCTTTTTTCCCCAAACCCTTTCTTATACTATAGGTATTGATAATTGAAAGTCTGCCCCCCCCCCCCCTATCAGTGATGTAGGAAAAAGTTGGCTTTAACCCCCCCCCCCCCCCCCCCATGAAATAGGATTTTCGACTTTGTGCAACATTAAACCCTTTTTTTTTTCTTGTCAACTTTTTCAGGGAAGTAAAAAAAAAAACTCCGGTCCCCCCCCCCCCTTTTAAAAACGATGCTACGTACCTGTTGCCAGAAGCTTGGATATGCTAAGCCTTGTAAAGCCTACATGTTACGGAAATATATAAGGACACCCCCACACCCCATCCCCTGCACTGCGGCCAAAATAAAACAAAATGCAAGCATATTGTTGCGGTTTTATGTCATGTATTTTCATCATTGAATTTTATTTTCTGATAGCATTTACATGTAGAAATAAAACCCGACCCTGAACTTATAAGGATTTTTTTTTATCAACCAATACAAATTAAATCATGTTTGAGCATATTTAATAATATTTATCCATAATTTGTCGGCAGGTTAAACAATATATTATTCCACACTGATAACTGCAATGGAAAAAGTTAGTATATTGGGTTTTTAGCATGATAATTGATCTGTTAAGAGACACTCCCTCATTCAATGCTGATTAAGCTTTTATGAAAGACAAAGTTGTCAGGGCTTGAAGAATTAATTTGCAGATAATGCTTAAAACATTTAATCCTATGAAAAAAAAAAAAACAACACTAATACCCAAAAAGTTACATGTATATTAAACTTGGAGATCTTGAAAATAAATAGCTATAAAGTATATTTAGTTTTGAGAACAAAAATGATATTTTCTTTCATTTATTATTTCATTATTTTTGAAAACTCATCTTTTTCAACAGAGTTTAACATTTCTCAATATTAGATAAATAGATTCAATATAAATATTTTTATCTCCCTACATCCTCTCTCTCTCTCTCTCTCTCTCTCTCTCTAATTTTAGTGACCAGCTCTATTAAAGTTAGAACATTAAGAACATTTTTTTTTTATTCGGGTGTTTTTTGCTTGTTTTAATTTCTCTAAATTGAAGTGTCTTTGTGCAACAAAAATATAAGACAAAACAACATTTTAAAATTTTAATTTATTTAATCATGATTATAAGGTAGACGCTTTACATGTTTATTATTTTTTAATAAATAATGAAATTCGTCATGAAATTATTTCATGCAAAAAAAGCTAAAGATAAAAGACTTGAAAAAAAAAATTTAAAATTTTCAATTTTGCAGTTTTCTTTTTTTTTCTTTGTTTTTCTTTTTTCTATTTTAACCTTATTTCCATAACAACATTTTTTTATTTAAAAATTATAATTATGATGACGATTAAAAGTTTTTTTATTTGGTCATAAAATGTCTCTTTTATAATCCAGGTGAAAATTCTCGAACATGCAGCTGAAATGTGAAAAAAGTACGCAATTAAAATTTACAATGAATGTCCCTGTCTGGCACCCCTCTTACATCGATTGTTGACATCAGAGTTATCTCTCCTATTTTTATTTATAGAAAATACAAATAATCGTGACTATCGTTCTTACACATTCTTGTTAATTTGTAAAAACGTGGAAGATGTAGGTTTAGCTTCAACATTTGTACAAACAATTTAACAACAGTTTAAGCAGTATGTACCGATGAATCAATGTTTACTGTATGACGGATCGCGATGTATATTTGAGAGTGGTGGAGCAGATCTCAAAGAAGAAGGAAGACATTTTTCCTTTGCAATATTTTTTACGATATACCCTGTCTCAGATGTATTCTAAAAATGGTATAAATATGTATGTAAGTAAAATTTATCCAGAGTATATGGTTCAATATGCTATCAGAAAACACCTTGTCTACAGCTTCATTACATTTTTAGACGGAGGCTTAGCCTCCGCTTATTGGTACCGCTCATCTGAGGCGGAAGGGAATTTGCGATCGCCATCTAGCGGCAAATCACGTTAACTTTGTTTTAGCCTGGTCCCCAGGCTCATTTTTCCAAGGCGGGGTACACGAAGCAAAACAGGGACAGGGAACCAGACTAAATTTTGATAAACTGGCCTGCCTGTCTGATATCAGATATGCGCTGTATACAGACAGGTGATCAGTGATGTATAGAGTCTGCTGCTGACACGCTCATTGGCTGATAAAAACTCTCGCTGACACAGAATTTAAATTGTCGGGGAAACCAAAACAGATCACCGAGTGCAGTTCTCTGCATCTGATTTTGATGCAATTAATCTAATTCGGTCACAATAATTTCCAAAAAACAATACATAATTCTTTTTTTTCCTCATGAACCTATAATTATCTGACCTTGCCTGAGGGCTTTTAAATTAGTTTGCGAAGGTCCTATCACATTAATACCCTACATTATACCTAGGTAAAAGAAATTCATCATTTTTAATTGAAACTGACATATTTTAAATGTTCACTCACTGACTCAGCAGAGAGCTGCGTCTTATCTGTTTATAGCACAGGTACAGAATCTCTGCTGCATCTATTTTTAGAATTCCTTATCACATATTTCAGAAGATTTTGCAAACTATTTAGATGGGACAAACTGACCCACATGTTTCTATGTTTACATGACCGAAACAGTGGCTTGAATCTTACTTTGTGGTGTAAATTAATTAAGTAATATTATGGCTAATCTGTGCAAAAAAAGGATGCATTAAAACACTGTTGTCATGGAACTGCAATAGTGACTCAAAGTATATGCCCACAAAAAATATATGCAAGGAGTTAAATTTGTTAGGTTTCCCAAACCTTGGAGAGATGTTGAAAAAGTGTCAAAGATGGGTGAATGCTTATAAGCGGTTCATTGGTGGATCCAAAGGAGGGTATGTTCCTGGGTTGGAAGCCCCCTTTATTTTTTGTCAAGTGGAGAGAGAGAAAAGAGAGAAAAAAATATTTTCCAGAATAAATTAAAATACATGTATTTGTACGTCTAACTTATGTTTTAAAAAAAGTTTCCCACACATTAAGTTTCTTCCACTCCACCCTTTTTATATAAAAATAAATATACATACCCCCTACTTCAAAAAAGGGCGGATCCACCTTAAACAAGGTTTTCCACAAAGGGGTTTTACCCGTAAAATCACAAAAATACTGGATATTAGGGTATCGTTGAATCCATGAGATCTAGTATTTAAAGGGGTTGTAATCACTTTATTAAACTTAAACAATGGGGTGGCACATTTTGCGGTAGTGTCAACTTTCACCTGGATGCAAATGTTTTCTTAAGGTATCACCAGTCAAGTAAGAATTTGGAAGTCAGGATTAATGCACACTGGAAAATAAAAGCTATAGAGCTTAGTACATTTTATATCTGGACCAAACAGGTGTTTGTTCTGCTTAATATTTTTCATAATGTTTGAAATATTTGCATCCTCTTCATGTTCATTACCCAACACAACAGAATTGTTAATCAAAAGTTGAATGTGCATGTTTACATCTATGCATTGATATATCTGAATGCTTGTATCTCAGCTCCTTTTTGTATGAAGAGTTAATATACTAAAGTACTTTTGGTTTTCTCACATTTTAGGAAGCTCTTACCATGAGTCAATAAAAAAACAAATTAATATAGTTTATTGCAATTAGAGTGGTTTGTCCTTTTGATGAAAAATGGGAATTCAGTAAATTACATAATTAAACATTGACCACGAAAAAAAATGAAGAAGATGTATTTGTGAAACACCCGGCCCCCCCCTGTGGCAATATAGCGAAGATGCAAATTTAATATATTGGTACCAAAAGTATGGTATTCTTACTGGAAATACAATTGTGAAATATGAAAGTAGGCTAAGGATAAAGTTAATCCATAAGTACGGAAATCTCCAAGGTAAAGGTCAAAAGGTCATGATTGTTGGTATGCTATGAAAGGTTTCCCACAAAAATACATATGTGAAGTATAACTAAAGAATACTCTCCATATGGAGAACTGAATTACAGAAAAGATATATATATAGTTTTTTTTTAAAGTTTCCCTTTGTTTTACATCCCACGCACAGTTCAACAATTGGGGCTAGTTGCCATCTTGGGTGTCTGTAGAGGGAACCTATTATTTGATACGTTTTCACTTCCTTTTTCTGCTTACGTACACACGTCTCTGTCTGTGTAGCAAATTAATACGCCTGCGCTGTTCATTAGGTGGTCTCCGAATAATGTCCACAGATTTATATGGAGTTACCCAAAGGATGTTCGTTTTGGATAAATTTCATCAGCTAGAATACAACATCCGTCTAGTTGTTGCCCTGGAACAGTAGGTCCAATCTGCTGGTATGTTCCAGCATCGTTCTCATGACCAAGGAAACCAGAATGGACATACCTGATATTTTTCTCTTTGTCGATTATCACCTGATATACGTAGATTGAATAGATATACAAATTGTTTAAAGAAAATAAACAGTAAATGTTGAGTATCTTCAGGAACTTCGAATTCGAAAGGACAGGAGAGAAGTTAAACACATTACCCATCCCCCTTCCCACTCTTGGGCCAACAAAAGCCTACTAAAATTAGCAGCATGTGAGTATTGTACACATACTGGCGCAGTTAAATAGCAGTGGTATATTTTCTGTTCTTACATTGTTAAGCAACTCGTAAAAGTTAGGGAAGGATTGTGAAACAAATTGTTATTAAGATGTGTAATTTTATATTATATTCCGACGAAGAATGTTTTTAAATCACTTTTTAACTTCGTTGATTTCTTTTCAGATAGATAAAAAATTCCGAAACGAAATTGAAAAAAAAAACAAACAGAATAAATCTTTGTTACAAAATTAAAATACGAATTCAAAGCGTCTACGTAAACATTGATGTTGTGTCATCGAATTCGCGTATTACAATAAATCATAATAAGATTAAAATTCAGCATATAAAGTTTTATTTACTCAAATATAGTTTTTGGTACACACACATGCAAAATAAAATCTGATGGAAATCATGATCATTAATAAAGTCTCATGCTTTCATAATTTTCACATATATATATATTCGCAGTGCCAGTAAATAACACAAACTTTTTTCTTGTAAATTTTCAAATAAGTAACCTGAATGATATTTTCTGGGTAAAGTGGGAGTTATTTGTAAGATTTTGACACAAATGTCAAAAGCACGTACACAATTTTGCATAGAATTACATAGTAAAAGAATACAAAATCGCTTCTCTAAAGGTGCAAAGATAAAGATTTAATATGAATATTTTCTAAAATTTTAAGTATAATTCCAGTACATGTTTCCATAACTTTTCATACGAAAATATAATAAAAATCTTTTTTATTTCTTAAGCAC
The DNA here is from genome assembly GCF_032062105.1 of Saccostrea cuccullata. Lineage (NCBI taxonomy): Eukaryota > Metazoa > Mollusca > Bivalvia > Ostreida > Ostreidae > Saccostrea > Saccostrea cuccullata. The sequence goes on along the minus strand of NW_026926605.1, from coordinate 628 downwards.
CATAGAAAAATTTATTTATACTGTAGTATTTTAGGGATTGATTATATACAATATTTCCATTCAAGATCAGTCAAACATTTTATTTCAACCCCAAATTTGTAGCACAGTTAAATCACAATATTTGGTAATGTGTCACGATTGTGACAATGATGCAGATTGTTTTATATAGGTTTCGTGTTTCCCTGTACATTGATTTCATACTATGATTTGTAGATCGTATAAACGGTTAAATTTCTTATTATGATTCACTGTACTTACGTATCTAGAAGAACATAATCTTATGATTATAACTTTATTATCCTGGATTAATATCAGTATTGTAAAACGCTAGATTTGTTGTAAATATCGTTTGTAACTCTGTAACTTTATTTATAGAAACCGCCATCATGATGATTATTTTGTGGAATGTCACGCCCGATTCTTATTGTTATTTCTCTGTCCTAAGCATTTTTATCGAAATCTTATATTTAGGGAATATTGTCATATTGTATAAATGTTTTACATTATGATTGTCATATTTTTATATGATTTTCTATTGTTATTATTAAGCATTATTTGACAATGATTATTGCCGGTGACTGCCGGTGGTACCGGAGATCTGCCGGTCGTCCCTAGGGAAGCGCGTGGG